>NC_088234.1:62049105-62094105 GCF_036934945.1 Oncorhynchus masou masou
AAATAACAACTCAACGTTTATATCCCAGGACAAATTAGCTAGCAACAGCAAGCTAGCTAAATAGGACAAATTAGCTAGCAAGTGCAAGCTAGCTAGCTAAATTGCCAAAAATGTTTAATGCTTTTCAACCTGTCCCCAAATTAATATAATTGGTTAAGAGTTTGTTTTGATATTTTAACCTGCGTGTCGTGATTGCGTTTGGTTTGGGGGGACAAAATACATTTATGCACGATGGCGCACGCGCGCAGCCGGTTTGGGTTCCGTGTAACCCTAACCTTGACCTTTAACCTAACTTTACTGCTTTATTAAGAGCACCAGGCTCACATGACTTTTCATTAAATCTTTGTAAGACTAGATGTATCTTAAGAGTAATTGACTAATGATTGTGCTGGATAAGAGAAAAAATGACTTTCATAGAACTGAGTGCCCATCAATGAAAATATATTGTCTGTTCTCAGCTTATAGAGACCTGCCTTTCGGTAAGCACAGTTTTTTTATATGGTGTTGATTAGTAAAAGTAATGTTTCATTAGCTCAGCAACATGATAGTCAAACTTCAGTTGTGATAATATTTTACCTGCAAACATCTGTCAATAAAACCCCATTGAATAATCAACCATATCACCAGAATGCCATTGATACATGGAACACATGTTCAGTGGCCACTACTCTAGCAGTGTCCAATATAGCAACGACTTTAAGTGGAGATTGGTTTAACTATCAACAGTCACACACACACACGCACCATACCAATGGTTAGTTCAACCTTGTTCACATTGAAAGTTTGAAGTTACTCAAATCCTATGGATTCGCGTATCTGATTTGAATCTTCCAAATAGCTCAGATATTTCAAACCGCATTTCAAATTACCTTTGTATTTTTGAAATAAGATACAAATATAATTTTTGGTCATGTGACTTATGCCTGAACGGTCAAATCTGGTATATTTGCCATCAAGTGGTATTTAGACTTTTGTTTGGCATATCTTGTTGCTTGCTAGCTACTCCATTGACAGTTTTGACAAGAACATGTGGTAGCTAACTAGCTTGTTAATTGTTTCTGAACAAATAAGTGAATGTGCTAGAAAGCTAAACAGCTACCTAGCTAGCTAGTTGACTTCTGTGGCCAGCTAAACAGCTACCTAGCTAGCTAGTTGACTTCTGTGGCCAGCTAAACAGCTACCTAGCTAGCTAGTTGACTTCTGTGGCTAGCTAAACAGCTACCTAGCTAGCGATTTTACTTCTGTGGCCAGCTAAACAGCTACCTAGCTAACTAGTTGACTTCTGTGGCCAGCTAAACAGCTACCTAGCTAGCTAGTTGACTGCTGTGGCCAGCTAAACAGCTACCTAGCTAGCTAGTTGACTGCTGTGGCCAGCTAAACAGCTACCTAGCTAGCTAGTTGACTGCTGTGGCTAGCCAGAAAGGACTCATTTTGAAAGTTGCTTCATCTTATGTTTTGAGGCTTTAAAAGTGTTCTTATACTATGATTTTGAACATTCGAAGCAACTGGGAAACGTCCATGACAGGCATTGTTGTCACCTTAGCTTGATACATAACTTCTGAGTGATAGGAAGCACTAGCACCAATCAGCCTGCTCCACTGCACACACAGCAGTCGTTACTATGACAACTAGCATAGCCATGTCAGCAAATGACTTATGTCTGAACACACGCAAATCCGATGTTGTCACATGAAATTTGCTGTTTGGAGAGTCGCTATTCCAAAACAAATTTTAAAAACATAACTGATTTGAACATTAAGGCCTGCAATTTGCTCACATATCGTGAGTCTTAGTAAGAGGAAAATGTCACCCCTTGTCATTGAGCTGTATCCATCAGTAGGGCTGGCGTACCCTGTGGGCATATCCTGGTCACAATATGTAGGTCCCGCTGCAATCTAAAGAGCATTTAGCCTGACAATATGCTGGCTTCATAATGGTTAGTGATATTTGTATCAAACGCACCCAACAATTAAAAAGGAAGTCTGGATTGGTTGGCCTTAACCCCAGAGTACTCTCTCTCTCTCTCTCGCCCTCCCTCCCTCCCTCTCTCTCTCGCCCTACCTCCCTCTCTCTCTCTCTCTCGCCCTCCCTCCCTCCCTCTCTCTCGCCCTACCTCCCTCCCTCTCTCTTGCCCTACCTCCCTCCCTCTCTCTCTCTCTCTCTCTCTCTCTCTCTCTCTCTCTCGCCCTACCTCTCTCTCTCTCTCTCTCGCCCTACCTCCCTCCCTCCCTCTCTCTCTCGCCCTACCTCCCTCCCTCCCTCTCTCTCTCGCCCTACCTCCCTCCCTCTCTCTCTCTCTCTCGCCCTACCTCCCTCCCTCTCTCTCTCTCGCCCTACCTCCCTCCCTCCCTCTCTCTCTCTCTCTCTCGCCCTACCTCCCTTCTCTCTCTCTCTCTCTCTCTCTCTCTCTCTCTCTCTCCTCAAAGTCCAGTGACAGTCAGTTAGTCCAGTCCAGTGATTTATGTTAGCATGAAAATACTTATGATGATGCTGAGGCAGCAGGATGAGGGAGGCTGAGGGCCCGGGGCCATTGGGGGCCCTTGGTATTGAATGCTTGGTATTGACAGCTCTATACTCTCTTCCTGGCCCGCTTTCTTTCTCTCTTTATCTTTCTCTCGCTGTCTCTCTCTCTCTCTCTGTGTCTCTTTGTCTATCTCACTGTCTCTCTCTGTCTCTGTCTTTCTCTCTCTCTCCCTGTGTCTATCTCACTGTCTCTCTCTGTCTCTGTCTTTCTCTCTCTCTCCCTGTGTCTATCTCACTGTCTCGCTCTCTCTCTCTCGCTCTGTGTGTGTGTGTGTGTGTGTGTGTGTGTGTGTGTGTGTGTGTGTGTGTGTGTGTGTGTGTGTGTGTGTGTGTGTGTGTGTGTGTGTGTGTGTGTGTGTGTGTGTGTGTGTGCGTGCATGCGTGCGTGCGTGCGTGCGTGCGTGCGTGTGTGTGTACTGCAACTATTACCTACATTTGTATAGCTGTTGTACGTTTATAAATACAACTATATTAATGTTCTGCTTGTTTATTCTATAATAATGGGAGCTTTTTCCTATTTTCCACAGGTACTGTGTATCCACCCAGATGTTACAATATTACTCAGTGCTGCCACCTAATGGACAAAGTCTGCTTGTATTAGAAGTCCCATGTTCAGCAGTGGTCAACCGTGGTTACACAGAGCAACGTGGTGTTCCAGTCCAACACTAACTGATTCAACCAAGCCTCTAGTTGTATAGGATTAGCTGAATCAAGTGTGTTAATGCTGGGAGGGACAAAAGCCTGCACACCCTGTCGTTCACCAGGAATATTTTTGAGTAAATGATGCCTTCACTAAAACTACAATACATAAACATCCCAAAAAGTGATGATAGCTAATATGAATGTGATAAGAATACATATAATTTCAGTTTTATATCCTGTAGATGGAAGACACGACTGTCTGTGTGTGTGTGTGTGTGTGTGTGTGTGTGTGTGTGTGTGTGTGTGTGTGTGTGTGTGTGTGTGTGTGTGTGTGTGTGTGTGTGTGTGTGTGTGTGTGTGTGTGTGTGTGTGTGTGTGTGTGTGTGTGTGTGTGTGTACATATGTACTTCAGTCATGTGCTCATCTCTCCTAAACACACATCTAGCTCTCACAGTCTCACATCAGAAAGTAACAGAGCTCACTGTTGCCCCTTGTGGCCGGTTTTCACATTCTCTCCTGATGTCCTCACACATGGATGTATCACAGATGACCTGGCTGCTACACTTGCCCTGCTTGCCTGGGGCCAAAATACATGTTAGTTTAGTCTTAGACACCCACACACACACAAACATACATACATAAATAAACTCAAACATGCACACACGCACAGGCACGCACTGACACACACACACACACACACACACACACACACACACACACACACACACACACACACACACACACACACACACACACACACACACACACACACACACACACACACACACACACACACACACCACAAGAAGACAGAGTCAGGTGTTTTTCCTATTTTACAGCGACTAGGCGCCTTTATCTAATTCTGAGATGTCATCTGAGGACTTGGCTAAGTCATCCTGGGATTCGGACTCACTTCAAAGTATCATCTGATTTGATCAACCCCCTCTCCTCCTTCTGGGGTTTCCACTTTGGTTTTGAAGGGAGGAACAGAGCTGAGCAGAACAGGGCTGGAAGGAACAGGCCTCGGTGCTATTACAGTTATCCGGCTGCCTGGGGAAGTACAGTCCTCTACTGTCCTATCCTGTACAGTATATATCATCTCTGTTGGCTGGTGTCATCCTCCACTTGATAAACTGCACTTCCTGTCGGCGCATTGGAGGCCACTGAAAGATTGGAGCCTGATATTAAAAAGAACAAAACAACGTCTGTTCTGCTTCCAGAGTGGAATGCCGGTGACACATTCCGCCCCACCGGCCCAGAACATTCCAAATCATTTGGATAATAATTCACAATAGCAGGAGTATGTCTGGACTTCTAGCAGGCCGGTATTCTCCAATGATTATAAACATTGATGTCATGACAGTGCTTTGTGAATTTGACACTAGCCAGGCCATATGAGTATCTGAGCAAGTAGACACATACTTCGCTGTGACATAAAACATGCGCCATGACAACAGTATGCAAACATTTGCCTGCATGCACTCAGCAGTAATAAACGGGCGCATAAATTAAGGCACCTCATAATTTTTTGACAGAGAGGCAGTCCATTGTTTAACTCAACAATCCCCTTGTCTCACAGACATCACTGGCACCACTCAGAGTTGGCACGCGAGTGTTCCCTTCTATATCCTGGCTATGACCGCACCGCACGCAGGCTTCAGCTCTCTCTCGTTCTCTTCCCCCCTCTATCTCTCTTCTGCCCCCCCCTCTCTTTCTATCTCTCTTCTGCCCCCCCCTCTCTCTCTATCTCTATTCTGCCCCCTCTCTCTCTATCACTCTTCTGCCCCCCCTCTCTCTCTATCTCTCTTCTGCCCCCCCTCTCTCTCTATCTCTCTTCTGCCCCCCCTCTCTTTCTATCTCTCTTCTGCCCCCCTCTCTCTATCTCTATTCTGCCCCCCCTCTCTCTCTATCACTCTTCTGCCCCCCCTCTCTCTATCTCTCTTCTGCCCCCCCCTCTCTCTCTATCACTCTTCTGCCCCCCTCTCTATCTATCACTCTTCTGCCCCCCCCCCTCACTCTCTATCACTCTTCTGCCCCCCTCTCTCTCTATCACTCTTCTGCCCCCCCCTCTCTCTCTATCTCTCTTCTGCCCCCCTCTCTCTCTATCTCTCTTCTGCCCCCTCTCTCTCTATCACTCCTCTGCTGTCCCCCTTTCCCTATCTCTCTTCTGCCCCCTATCTCTCTATCACTCTTCTGCCCCCTCTCTCTCTATCACTCTTCTGCCCCCTCTCTCTCTATCTCTCTTCTGCCCCCTCTCTCTCTATCACTCTTCTGCCCCCCCTCTCTCTCTATCTCTCTTCTGCCCCCCTCTCTATCTATCACTCTTCTGCCCCCTCTCTCTCTATCACTCTTCTGCCCCCCTCTCTCTCTCTATCTCTCTTCTGCCCCCCCTCTCTCTATCTCTCTTCTGCCCCCCCTCTCTCTCTGTCACTTTTCTGCCCCCCTCTCTCTATCTCTCTTCTGCCCCCCTCTCTCTCTATCTCTCTTCTGCCCCCCCCTCTTTTCTATCTCTCTTCTGCCCCCCCCTCTCTATCTCTCTTCTGCCCCCCTCTCTCTCTATCACTCTTCTGCCCCCTCTCTCTCTATCACACTTCTGCCCCCCCTCTCTCTCTATCACTCTTCTGCCCCCTCTCTCTCTATCTCTCTTCTGCCCCCCTCTCTCTCTATCACTCTTCTGCCCCCTCTCTCTCTATCTCTCTTCTGCCCCCCCCCTCTCTTTCTCTTCTGCCCCTCTCTCTTCTGCCCCCTCTCTCTCTCACTCTCTCTTCCCCCTCTATCTCTATCTCTCTTCTGTCCCCCCCTCTCACTCTCTCTCTCTCTCTCTCTCTCTCTCTCTCTCTCTGCCCCCCCCCTCTCTCTCTGTCTCTCTCTTCTGCCCCCCTCTCTCTCTCTTCTGCCCCTCTCTCTCTCTTCTGCTCCTCTCTCTTCTGCCCCTCTCTCTTCTGCTCCTCTCTCTTCTGCCCCTCTCTCTTCCCCCCTCTCTCTTCCCCCTCTATCTCTATCTCTCTTCTGCCCCCCTCTCTCTATATATATATATATTTCTCTTCTGCCCCCTCTCTCTCTCTTCTGCCCCCCCTCTCTCTCTCTATATATATATTTCTCTTCTGCCCCCTCTCTCACTCTCTCTCTCTCTTCCCCCTCTATCTCTCTTCTGCCCCCTCTCTCTCACTGTCTCTCTCTTCCCCCTCTATCTCTCTTCTGCCCCCCTCTATATATATATACGTATATATATATATTTCTCTTCTGCCCCATCTGCACACCCCTCCCTCCCTCTCTCTTCCCCCTCTATCTCTCTCTCTTCCCCCCTCTCTCTCTCTCTCTTCCCCCTCTATCTCTAACTGTCTTCTGCCCACCCCTCTCTCTCTCTTCCCCCTCTATCTCTACCTGTCTTCTGCCCACCCCTCTCTCTCTCTTCCCCCTCTATCTCTAACTATCTTCTGCCCACCCCTCTCTCTCTCTCTTCCCCCTCTATCTCTATCTGTCTTCTGCCCACCCCTCTCTCTCTCTCTACCCCTCTATCTCTAACTGTCTTATGCCCACCCCTCTCTCTCTCTTCCCCCTCTATCTCCTACTGTCTTCTGCCACCCCCTCTCTCCCTCTACCCCCTCTATCTCTGTCTTCTGCCACCCCCCCTCTCTCTCTACCCCATCTATCTCTAACTGTCTTCTGCCACCCCCTCTCTCTGTCTCTACCCCCTCTATCTCTAACTGTCTTATGTCACCCCCTCTCTCTGTCTCTACCCCCTCTATCTCTAACTGTCTTATGTCACCCCCTCTTTCTGTCTCTACCCCCTCTATATCTAACTGTCTTCTGCCACCCCCTCTCTCTCTCTACCCCCTCTATCTCTAACTGTCTTCTGCCACCCCCTCTCTCTCTCTACCCCCTCTATCTCTAACTGTCTTCTGCCACCCCCTCTCTCTCTCTACCCCCTCTATCTCTAACTGTCTTCTGCCCACCCTCTCTCTCTCTCTCTTTCTTCTCCCCTCTCCTTTTCCAGACAGAGAGAGATATATATATATAGGGTTTTATTGTGCTCCGGGTGGAGGCTGGTTAGAGCCCTGCTTGTAAAACGTATTTTGGCATGTTCATTGGTTTTACTGGAGCACCTCCTGTCACACAACAGCGATACATCACGAACAGAGCGGAGGGGTGTAGCACAGGAACCTGCCTCCCCAACCCACCCTACTCTGTTTTGTCCTCAAGGGCCTCCATTTTGGAGAGACTCCCAGACTGCCAACACCTAACAGACATATTTGGTTTTGTCAGTGTGATGTTTGATGGAAAGCAGTCCTCTTTCTGCCTGTCTCTCAAATACAGTTAGATGGATGCCAAGTCTGTGCCAATGACGGCCATTAAGATATGCTGGAGTTTTGCCTATCTACAATAACATCTCTGTATTCCACTTGTTTGGAAATCATCCCCTCAGTTCTCCTCATGTAGCCTACACTTGACCTACACGGGTGTATCTACAGACGGACAGTGTCAATCTTCCTACAATTTACAACCTGTAGGTTTTCCATGCAAGATGAGACCCAGACCCCGGTCTCTCCTACCCCATCATATCCTAGCCCCTAATCTCCTAACCCTAACCCTAACCTCCTAACCCTCATCTCCTAACCCTCATCTCCTAACCCTCATCTCCTACTCCCTCATCTCCTGTCACCTCATCTCCTAACCAGTCATCTCCTAACCCCTCATCCCCTAACCCCTAATCTCCTACTCCTCTCTCTTTCTTCTACCCCCTTAACAAAGCCACCATAGCTCCGCTCTCTCTCACACTCTCTCTATCGGCCGTCTTTCCGTCTGGCTTGGCAACACAACAGTCCTTTCCTGGCCTGCCTCCAAGTCTCCTCTGACTCCCTCCTCTGAGCAGGAAGTATCGAAGAGGTCTGCTACCTGCCACCTAACTTCCAGTGTGATTTGTGACGGGGCCGTCTGACCAGAACAATTGCATTAACAAGCCGCCCAAAGGCCTTGGCTGTCAGAAAACCCGCTGATACCATGTGAGATCTTTATTAAATTACAATTATAAAACGACAAGTCCTCTCCATGTCCCACCTCACCTGCCCATGGACCGGAGGGACTCCAGGGACGGCACAGAGGCTTCGACACGTGCCACTGTCACATGAAGGCTGGGTGAGTCACGGGGCCTGATGGCTGGTCTGTGTGAGTACCTCCTCCTGCCGACCTCGCTCTCTTCTGCAATACAAGGGCCCATGTTCAAAAAGTGTCTTACAATAGGAGGAGTTTTAAAAGGAGTTTTTAATTGTCAGTACCCTCTTCGAAAAGAGGGTTCCAAAAGGGTTATTCGGCTGTCCCCACAGGATAATCCTTTTGGGTTCCAGATAGAACCCTTTTGGGTTCGATGCAGAATCATCTGTGGAAAGTGTTCTAACTGGAACCAAAAAAACGATTTCTGCAAAGGGTTCTCCAATGGGGACAGCCAAGGAACCCTTTAAGGATCTAAATGTCACCTTTCTTTGAAAGTGTATAGAAAGGCTTATGGTTTTACAGGAATATTAGCAATTGATTCTCATAACCGTGGTTCCGATATATGGAGATTGATGTAACGGCTAGACTTGGCGGCACAACACCAGTACTGCGGCCTGAGGAAACGCCAAACCTCACCCCGCCTGGCCGCAATCCTTAAAACTGCACTTCGGGGTCCAATATTAAGGATATTGTCCTGCAAGTCCAGCAAGAAGTAAGTGGATAAACAATTACTCTCAGCAATCTTCCTGGGTGCATTACAGTTATTTATGTACCACGTGGAAATGCATCAATTGGGGCCAAACAGAAAACCAAGTCCTCTCCAGGGTGCAAGTCACGGCATCCGCAGTGTAATAACTCACCGATGCAGATAACAATGGCAGAGTGTGCATATTACAATATACTATAGGGTCTCTGTGGGGTAAAATATGCCTGGTACTTAGGCTGCATGGGCAGGGGAAGTGACATATGCAGAGAGGCAGCGAGCTAGCTGGCGCTCCGTGATGATCAATAAAATGCCACCAGGTTGGAGATTTACGAGGACACGCCATCGATCAATTAGGAGCTGACTGCACAGAGTGCTCAGAAATGCCAATGGGTATTATAACTCAATCAGACACACGGTAGAATTACTGTACTGTACCAAAGACAAACCTGAGTGTTGAGGCACTGGACAAGCTACGTGTCAACATACCTACTATTGGAGAAGTCATGGTCACGTTATGTGCCGCCAGGCACTTTGACTTTTTGCTGTTATATGAAAAATGCTACACGGGAGTGATGAAATACATTATTATTAATATATGTCCATGTAAAAGTAGTGGAAGGAAAGCCATTAGGCCTACGTGAGCCCTGTAGAATAAGTAATGAACTGGATGTTCAACTGTCACTGTGACTCATCTCCAAGAAGTAACTGGATGTTCAACTGTAACTGTGACTCATCTCCAAGAAGTAACTGGATGTTCAACTGTAACTGTGACTCATCTCCAAGAAGTAACTGGATGTTCAACTGTCACTGTGACTCATCTCCAAGATGTAACTGGATGTTCAACTATAACTGTGACTCATCTCCAAGAAGTAACTGGATGTTCAACTGTAACTGTGACTCATCTCCAAGTAGTAACTGGATGTTCAACTGTCACTGTGACTCATCTCCAAGAAGTAACTGGATGTTCAACTGTAACTGTGACTCATCTCCAAGAAGTTACTGGATGTTCAACTGTAACTGTGACTCATCTCCAAGTAGTAACTGGATGTACAACTGTCACTGTGACTCATCTCCAAGTTGTAACTGGATGTTCAACTGTAACTGTGACTCATCTCCAAGAAGTAACTGGATGTTCAACTGTAACTGTGACTCATCTCCAAGAAGTAACTGGATGTTCAACTGTCACTGTGACTCATCTCCAAGAAGTAACTGGATGTTCAACTGTCACTGTGACTCATCTCCAAGAAGTAACTGGATGTTCAACTGTCACTGTGACTCATCTCCAAGTAGTAACTGAATGTTCAACTGTAACTGTGACTCATCTCCAAGAAGTAACTGGATGTTCAACTGTCACTGTGACTCATCTCCAAGAAGTAACTGGATGTTCAACTGTAACTGTGACTCATCTCCAAGAAGTAACTGGATGTTCAACTGTAACTGTGACTCATCTCCAAGAAGTAACTGGATGTTCAACTGTGACTGTGACTCATCTCCAAGAAGTAACTGGATGTTCAACTGTCACTGTGACTCATCTCCAAGAAGTAACTGGATGTTCAACTGTGACTGTGACTCATCTCCAAGAAGTAACTGGATGTTCAACTGTAACTGTGACTCATCTCCAAGAAGTAACTACACCGGATGTTTCATTCTAATGATGACTGAGGTAGAACAGGAGAGAGAGCAAGAAAGAGAGATTATTTAGAAAATAGAAAGAGAGAAAGGGGAAATGGAAAGCAAAAAACAGAGAAATACAGAAATAGAGAGAGGGGGAGACTCTAGAGAGAGAGACAGAGACCCTCCCCCTTCCTTCTCAGGGGAATGGAGTCATTTAGTATATCTCTCTCCCTGCAACCTATCACTCAGACAGATCAGCTCTTTCAGCGTTGTGCGGCTGATAATCATACATATTCTATATGCCGCAGGGCCATAAATCTCTGTCCCAGTTTCATCTGGCCGTCATTCATCAATCACCCTGCAGAGAGCAGGATGGAACACCGCAGCCTGCTCCCCAATATATCACATTAGTACCTGGGATGTTTACCAAGATAATAGGAGACAACAGCAGAGGGTGAAATATAGCACCGCTGCATTCGTCAAATTAAAACCACTCCCCATCCTCCTCCCTCCACCGTTTCCCTCCCATCAGGATCCAGATCTCCCTGGACTGGGCTGGGCTGAGAGACTTTATGTTTCTGTGAACTGTGAAGAGATGATCACGAGACTCCAATAATGTCTTTTCCACATCCCAATACTTTTTATGATATCCTCTTCTCGCCATCTTCCTTCCCTCCCTGCTTTGTCCCAACACTTTCCTTGTCACCTTTCCTTTATCCCTTTGAAGTACATATCAGCAGTCTTTCTGGAGGATGTCCCTGCCACTACCATGGAGCATTGAAGACACTATGTTTTAAGAAGAAAAATGCAATAGCTAATTTAAGTGTAATCTCTAATGTCTTTGGGGGGAAATGTTAATCAGAGATTAACATCTAAAAATCCTACCCATAATACCCTGTAAGATCACAACGTTTAAAAACCTATCACATACCAACTCTAAAGATCATTTTCCTCATGCAACGTAATCTAACACATATTAATGATTATTACACCTACAGATGTGGGTTAAAATAACAGGTCAGGGCTGATTGTTAAGTGTAGCGGTGCCGTCGAGCTGGCTGGTAAATGGTACAATCAGTAATTACAGCGTGGTAGAGATGAACTAGCATGGCTGCTAATTAAAACAGGTTAATAATGCTAGCTTTGATTTGGCACTTAATTGAGAAATGCCTCCTCTTTTTCACACTGCAATTAACTACGGCTGTGAGTTTTACTCACACACACCTAGCCACAGGAGTAATGTGAAGTGACCTTACTTGAAGTTGTCCGTATTCGGAATTGATTGTTTTATTTTGTATTGTGTTGAACCGTATACAGTTCATGTTGAACCGTATACAGTTCATGTTGAACCGTATACAGTTAATGGTTGAACCGTATACAGTTATTGGTTGAACCGTATACAGTTAATGGTTGAACCGTATACAGTTAATGGTTGAACCGTATACAGTTAATGGTTGAACCGTATACAGTTCATGTTGAACCGTATACAGTTAATGGTTGAACCGTATACAGTTAATGGTTGAACCGTATACAGTTCATGTTGAACCGTATACAGTTCATGTTGAACCGTATACAGTTCATGTTGAACCGTATACAGTTCATGTTGAACCGTATACAGTTAATTGTTGAACCGTATACAGTTCAAGGTTGAACCGTATACAGTTAATGGTTGAACCGTATACAGTTCATGTTGAACCGTATACAGTTAATGGTTGAACCGTATACAGTTAATGATTGAACCGTATACAGTTAATGGTTGAACCGTATACAGTTAATGGTTGAACCGTATACAGTTCATGTTGAACCGTATACAGTTCATGTTGAACCGTATACAGTTCATGTTGAACCGTATACAGTTAATGGTTGAACCGTATACAGTTATTGGTTGAACCGTATACAGTTAATGGTTGAACCGTATACAGTTCATGTTGAACCAAATATAGTTAATGGTTGAACCCCAACACACATGTAAATAGAGCCTCAGTTGTGGGGGGGTCCAGACCAAACATGTAGCTAGAATAAATTAAATATTTAAATCAATTATGCATAACTGATACATTTCTTATCAACTCAACCAAATCACAGCAGAACATGTTCATGACACGATTCTTCAGTCCGGTCCTGACAGGTGTGTGTGGTTCGCCTGTTCTGTAGTGAGCTAAACCTGAATGCAAAAAGCACGGTTTCCCCAAAGCATCCAGTAAACACCATGGGCCCAGTCATCCTCTCTATATGGACTGTATCCCTTTTTAGATTGGAAATGTCATTTGGGTGAGAGGAAAGTATTCTATTCCAGTTTGCAGTGGTCAGGGACAGAGCTGTTGTGCTGCTGCTGTGGTATGGCCTGGTAATTCATTTGTATGGCCAGGTAATTAATAGCAGATTCCCTTATGTTACATTTCTTCCTCTCTGACATTTTAATTTCTACAAAAAGCTGCGGTCTCGACGTGGTCCTTCTCTGGAGATCCTAATGGCCTATAAAACATGATGACTGATAGATATGGCGGGGACGTCACTTCGCCAATGATTGTTTGAAACCTTGCTGATCACACTGAATTTAGTCCCCTCTCCTCTTTCCTCCCTCCCCTCCCTTCTCCTCTTTCCTCCCTCCCCTCCCCTCTCCTCTTTCCTCCAATCCCCTCCCCTCTCCTCTTTCCTCCCTCCCCTCCCCTCTCCTCTTTCCTCCCTCCCCTCCCCTCTCCTATTTCCTCCCTCCCCTCCCCTCTCCTCTTTCCTCCCTCCCCTCCCCTCTCCTCTTTCCTCCCTCCCCTCCCTTCTCCTCACCTGCCTCCATTCCCTTTCCCACCCAACCTCCTAAATTCCTTTCTTGTCAATTATATTGTGGCTATACGGCGTTCCCGTTGGAAGAATGGGAATCTATCAATGTGTCATCGACTGGGAATTCATTATTGGACTGGTAACTTTTCAAAAAGCGGGCGAGCACCGAGGCCATTACTCCTTAAAGACGATTGTCATTACTCGGGGTGGGGGGGGGGCTGCATTTTTCTGGGCAACGGGGGAATCAATCGTAGTGGAGGGTGACAGATGCCATATCTCACGGTGGACAGGTTTGAATGCTTATATCAAATCAGAATCCTTGGGGTCCGCAGAGACCATTAGTTACCTCGGTGTCAGAGGCTCAGAGCCCTGTGTAGGGTGTCAGAGGCTCAGAGCCCTGTGTAGGGTGTCAGAGGCTCAGAGCCCTGTTAAGGGTGTCAGAGTCTCAGAGCCCTGTGTAGGGTGTCAGAGGCTCAGAGCCCTGTGTAGGGTGTCAGAGGCTCAGAGCCCTGTGTAGGTTGTCAGAGGCTCAGAGCCCTGTGTAGGGTGTCAGAGGCTCAGAGCCCTGTGTAGGGTGCAAGCCAGTGCGTGACACAAATGGCACCCTATTCCCTATATTGTGCACTACCTTTGACCAGGCCTTTTAGGGCTCTGGTCAAAAGTAGTGCATTATGTAGGGATTAGTGTGCAATGTCGGGGGTATACAGTGATAGGAAGGCAGCGCTGGGAGGTTATTCTCTGTCTGCAGAACTGCAGAAATGTGCTGAGGTTTTGATCAGCAACTGAAAAGAAAATCCATCATTCATTGAGGCTACTGCAGGGAAAAAATGATTCTGCACCCATATTAGTAATTGATTTCCTGGTATTTTAAAGATGGTCGTCTAAAAAAGGAAAACAGCAATCAAGCCCTTTCCTGTACTGTACACCATGAGTTAGCACCTACGTTCTGGCAATGAAGGAAGATGTTACAAAGACGACCAGTTGATCAAAATTATCATTGTTGATCCACTTACTGAAAAGAGGTGCATTGATTTGAATGAGTGCAGTGCAATGACACACAGTCAGGCTACAACACTGCTCCCTGTTGTTGCTTCCTGCCTGCCTGTGTAATATACTGTACGTCCTCAGGAGAGGAATATCTAAGCAAGAGAGTTTGTTTATCATCTCTCCCTACCTTCCATCTTCCCTCCCACCGCTGTCCCCTCGTCATGGCACTCTTTTCTGCTGTGTAAGCAAGAGTCCACATATCACTCCTGAAGTGTACCCCCCTTAACGTAACCTTCAAGAGTTCTCCTTGCACCATTTCCACACTGCTTTAATGGCAGATGCAGTTACCATATTTCAGATCTAATTGGGCCGAGGCTACACAGCCAATTTGGGTCGGGTAGTTTGGAAGAGGGAGTTTCTTTGTGACATTGTTAAGGCGTCGAAGTGTCGTCTCTCCTGACACCAGCTGCTGAGAGAAAAGAGCACCTCTGTGTGTGTGTGTGTGTGTGTGTGTGTGTGTGTGTGTGTGTGTGTGTGTGTGTGTGTGTGTGTGTGTGTGTGTGTGTGTGTGTGTGTGTGTGTGTGTGTGTGTGTGTGTGTGTGTGTGTGTGTGCTCCTGTCTGCTTAAGTACAATCGGCAAACTAAATTGGGTGACTTCTCCTTGTCTATATCCTGTTGGTTCGGATGTTGTTATGGAGCTCTGGTACCCACTGAGTGACTGGGAGAAGTCTTAACAGGCCGAACATGTCACCTTAACATCCATAAACAAATAACTACTTATCAACCAATGCTAAAGTTGACAGACCTGCATTACCTATTTTCCCTGCATATTCTCTTCCTCTGATTTGGGAATGTGATATAAAGTGTAGACAATGCAATGCAGGAAATGTTTCTTTACGTTTCTCTCGCTCCTCTTCAAACCAAAGCTCTACAGAGACATTTTTTCTCCAGCCATACAGTCAGGGAGAAGCTAGAGACGTAAACGTCAGTGTGTCTCCTTAGCACTCCATAAAACCCTGGGATTGGGCCCTTCTCTCTCTCCCCCAGTCAATTGACCATCTAATGAGGAGAGGCCTTACCGTAACTCTACAAGATTCATTGCTGTTTGTGTTTCTCCTGGGGCCCTCGCGCTAGCACTCTCATAATTCCAAGTGGATAAATGTTTTCCCGATAACTAGCTGAAATAACCTGTCGGCCTGAAGTTGATGCAGGCAAGAAGAATCACACAATTAGGAATCAGACAGGATTTATCCTGGAAACCTAGGAATCATTAGAAGCTAGAAGACAAATAATCTTACCCTCTCTTCTCTTCTCTCTGACACATATTTACCTGGCTGAAATGAGGGTACATTTCTGTATTTCCTCAGTGTGTCATCAGTCTGCGCCGTTCCTTTCTCTCCCTGGGACCCATCATTGTATCCCTAAATGGCCCCTCACACCGACGTTTAGCTTGTTAATGTAATTCAAGTCACAGAGAAGTGAGGTGTAATAGATGAAGTGTGTGGATCGTAATGATGTCATCTATGTTTATCCCATAGAGGACTTACTCTTCACCTTGAGGCTGAGGTGTAATCTCTGTTTATCCCATAGAGGACTTACTCTTCACCTTGAGGCTGAGGTGTAATCTCTGTTTATCCCATAGAGGACTTACTCTTCACCTTGAGGCTGAGGTGTAATCTCTGTTTATCCCATAGAGGACTTACTCTTCACGTTGAGCCTGAGGAGTAATCTCTGTTTATCCCATAGAGGACTTACTCTTCACCTTGAGGCTGAGGTGTAATCTCTGTTTATCCCATAGAGGACGTACTCTTCACGTTGAGCCTGAGGAGTAATCTCTGTTTATCCCATAGAGGACTTACTCTTCACCTTGAGGCTGAGGTGTAATCTCTGTTTATCCCATAGAGGATTTACTCTTCACCTTGAGGCTGAGGTGTAATCTCTGTTTATCCCATAGAGGACGTACTCTTCACGTTGAGCCTGAGGAGTAATCTCTGTTTATCCCATAGAGGACTTACTCTTCACCTTGAGGCTGAGGTGTAATCTCTGTTTATCCCATAGAGGACTTACTCTTCACCTTGAGGCTGAGGTGTAATCTCTGTTTATCCCATAGAGGACTTACTCTTCACCTTGAGGCTGAGGTGTAATCTCTGTTTATCCCGTAGAGGATTTACTCTTCACCTTGAGGCTGAGGAGTAATCTCTGTTTATCCCATAGAGGACTTACTCTTCACCTTGAGGCTGAGGTGTAATCTCTGTTTATCCCATAGAGGACTTACTCTTCACCTTGAGGCTGAGGTGTAATCTCTGTTTATCCCATAGAGGATTTACTCTTCACCTTGAGGCTGAGGTGTAATCTCTGTTTATCCCATAGAGGACGTACTCTTCACGTTGAGCCTGAGGAGTAATCTCTGTTTATCCCATAGAGGACTTACTCTTCACCTTGAGGCTGAGGTGTAATCTCTGTTTATCCCATAGAGGACTTACTCTTCACCTTGAGGCTGAGGTGTAATCTCTGTTTATCCCATAGAGGACTTACTCTTCACCTTGAGGCTGAGGTGTAATCTCTGTTTATCCCATAGAGGATTTACTCTTCACCTTGAGGCTGAGGAGTAATCTCTGTTTATCCCATAGAGGACTTACTCTTCACCTTGAGGCTGAGGTGTAATCTCTGTTTATCCCATAGAGGACTTACTCTTCACTTTGAGGCTGAGGAGTAATCTCTGTTTATCCCATAGAGGACTTACTCTTCACCTTGAGGCTGAGGTGTAATCTCTGTTTATCCCATAGAGGACTTACTCTTCACATTGAGGCTGAGGTGTAATCTCTGTTTATCCCATAGAGGATTTACTCTTCACGTTGAGGCTGAGGTGTAATCTCTGTTTATCCCATAGAGGACTTACTCTTCACTTTGAGGCTGAGGTGTAATCTCTGTTTATCCCATAGAGGACTTACTCTTCACCTTGAGGCTGAGGTGTAATCTCTGTTCATATCATATATTTACTCTTCACGTTGAGGCTGAGGAGTAATCTCTGTTTATCCCATAGAGGACTTACTCTTCACCTTGGGGCTGAGTTGTAATCTCTGTTTATCCCATAGAGGACTTACTCTTCACCTTGGGGCTGAGTTGTAATCTCTGTTTATCCCATAGAGGACTTACTCTTCACCTTGAGGCTGACGTGTAATCTCTGTTCATATCATAGATTTACTCTTCACGTTGAGGCTGTGGTGTAATCTCTGTTTATCCCATAGAGGACTTACTCTTCACGTTGAGGCTGAGGAGTAATCTCTGTTCATCCCATAGAGGACTTACTCTTCACCTTGAGGCTGAGGTGTAATCTCTGTTTATCCCATAGAGGACTTACTCTTCACCTTGAGGCTGAGGTGTAATCTCTGTTTATCCCATAGAGGACGTACTCTTCACGTTGAGCCTGAGGAGTAATCTCTGTTTATCCCATAGAGGACTTACTCTTCACCTTGAGGCTGAGGTGTAATGTCTGTTTATCCCATAGAGGATTTACTCTTCACCTTGAGGCTGAGGTGTAATCTCTGTTTATCCCATAGAGGACGTACTCTTCACGTTGAGCCTGAGGAGTAATCTCTGTTTATCCCATAGAGGACTTACTCTTCACCTTGAGGCTGAGGTGTAATCTCTGTTTATCCCATAGAGGACTTACTCTTCACCTTGAGGCTGAGGTGTAATCTCTGTTTATCCCATAGAGGACTTACTCTTCACCTTGAGGCTGAGGTGTAATCTCTGTTTATCCCGTAGAGGATTTACTCTTCACCTTGAGGCTGAGGAGTAATCTCTGTTTATCCCATAGAGGACTTACTCTTCACCTTGAGGCTGAGGTGTAATCTCTGTTTATCCCATAGAGGACTTACTCTTCACCTTGAGGCTGAGGTGTAATCTCTGTTTATCCCATAGAGGATTTACTCTTCACCTTGAGGCTGAGGTGTAATCTCTGTTTATCCCATAGAGGACGTACTCTTCACGTTGAGCCTGAGGAGTAATCTCTGTTTATCCCATAGAGGACTTACTCTTCACCTTGAGGCTGAGGTGTAATCTCTGTTTATCCCATAGAGGACTTACTCTTCACCTTGAGGCTGAGGTGTAATCTCTGTTTATCCCATAGAGGACTTACTCTTCACCTTGAGGCTGAGGTGTAATCTCTGTTTATCCCATAGAGGATTTACTCTTCACCTTGAGGCTGAGGAGTAATCTCTGTTTATCCCATAGAGGACTTACTCTTCACCTTGAGGCTGAGGTGTAATCTCTGTTTATCCCATAGAGGACTTACTCTTCACTTTGAGGCTGAGGAGTAATCTCTGTTTATCCCATAGAGGACTTACTCTTCACCTTGAGGCTGAGGTGTAATCTCTGTTTATCCCATAGAGGACTTACTCTTCACATTGAGGCTGAGGTGTAATCTCTGTTTATCCCATAGAGGATTTACTCTTCACGTTGAGGCTGAGGTGTAATCTCTGTTTATCCCATAGAGGACTTACTCTTCACTTTGAGGCTGAGGTGTAATCTCTGTTTATCCCATAGAGGACTTACTCTTCACCTTGAGGCTGAGGTGTAATCTCTGTTCATATCATATATTTACTCTTCACGTTGAGGCTGAGGAGTAATCTCTGTTTATCCCATAGAGGACTTACTCTTCACCTTGGGGCTGAGTTGTAATCTCTGTTTATCCCATAGAGGACTTACTCTTCACCTTGGGGCTGAGTTGTAATCTCTGTTTATCCCATAGAGGACTTACTCTTCACCTTGAGGCTGACGTGTAATCTCTGTTCATATCATAGATTTACTCTTCACGTTGAGGCTGTGGTGTAATCTCTGTTTATCCCATAGAGGACTTACTCTTCACGTTGAGGCTTAATCTCTGTTCATCCCATAGTTGAGGCTGAGGTGTAATCTCTGTTTATCCCATAGAGGACTTACTCTTCACCTTGAGGCTGAGGTGTAATCTCTGTTTATCCCATAGAGGACTTACTCTTCACCTTGAGGCTGAGGTGTAATCTCTGTTTATCCCATAGAGGACTTACTCTTCACCTTGAGGCTGAGGTGTAATCTCTGTTTATCCCATAGAGGACTTACTCTTCACCTTGAGGCTGAGGTGTAATCTCTGTTTATCCCATAGAGGACTTACTCTTCACCTTGAGGCTGAGGTACTCTGTTTATCCCATAGAGGACTTACTCTTCACCTTGAGGCTGAGGTGTAATCTCTGTTTATCCCATAGAGGACTTACTCTTCACCTTGAGGCTGAGGTGTAATCTCTGTTTATCCCATAGAGGACTTACTCTTCACCTTGAGGCTGAGGTGTAATCTCTGTTTATCCCATAGAGGACTTACTCTTCACCTTGAGGCTGAGGTGTAATCTCTGTTTATCCCATAGAGGACTTACTCTTCACCTTGAGGCTGAGGTGTAATCTCTGTTTATCCCATAGAGGACTTACTCTTCACCTTGAGGCTGAGGTGTAATCTCTGTTTATCCCATAGAGGACTTACTCTTCACCTTGAGGCTGAGGTGTAATCTCTCCCATAGAGGATTTACTCTTCACCTTGAGGCTGAGGAGTAATCTGTTTATCCCATAGAGGACTTACTCTTCACCTTGAGGCTGAGGTGTAATCTCTGTTTATCCCATAGAGGACTTACTCTTCACTTACTTGAGGCTGAGGTGTAATCTCTGTTTATCCCATAGAGGACTTACTCTTCACCTTGAGGCTGAGGTGTAATCTCTGTTTATCCCATAGAGGACTTACTCTTCACCTTGAGGCTGAGGTGTAATCTCTGTTTATCCCATAGAGGACTTACTCTT
Organism: Oncorhynchus masou masou; assembly: GCF_036934945.1. NCBI lineage: Eukaryota > Metazoa > Chordata > Actinopteri > Salmoniformes > Salmonidae > Oncorhynchus > Oncorhynchus masou. The sequence goes on from NC_088234.1 coordinate 62,069,172, forward strand.
CACGTTGAGGCTGAGGTGTAATCTCTGTTTATCCCATAGAGGACTTACTCTTCACCTTGAGGCTGAGGTGTAATCTCTGTTTATCCCATAGAGGACTTACTCTTCACGTTGAGGCTGAGGTGTAATCTCTGTTTATCCCATAGAGGACTTACTCTTCACCTTGAGGCTGAGGTGTAATCTCTGTTTATCCCATAGAGGACTTACACCTTGAGGCTGAGGTGTAATCTCTGTTTATCCCATAGAGGATTTACTCTTCACCTTGAGGCTGAGGAGTAATCTCTGTTTATCCTATAGAGGACTTACTCTTCACCTTGAGGCTGAGGTGTAATCTCTGTTTATCCCATAGAGGACTTACTCTTCACTTTGAGGCTGAGGAGTAATCTCTGTTTATCCCATAGAGGACTTACTCTTCACCTTGAGGCTGAGGTGTAATCTCTGTTTATCCCATAGAGGACTTACTCTTCACATTGAGGCTGAGGTGTAATCTCTGTTTATCCCATAGAGGAATTTACTCTTCACGTTGAGGCTGAGGTGTAATCTCTGTTTATCCCATAGAGGACTTACTCTTCACTTTGAGGCTGAGGTGTAATCTCTGTTTATCCCATAGAGGACTTACTCTTCACCTTGTTTAGGCTGAGGTGAGGTAATCTCTGTTCATATCATATATTTACTCTTCACGTTGAGGCTGAGGAGTAATCTCTGTTTATCCCATAGAGGACTTACTCTTCACCTTGGGGCTGAGTTGTAATCTCTGTTTATCCCATAGAGGACTTACTCTTCACCTTGGGGCTGAGTTGTAATCTCTGTTTATCCCATAGAGGACTTACTCTTCACCTTGAGGCTGACGTGTAATCTCTGTTCATATCATAGATTTACTCTTCACGTTGAGGCTGTGGTGTAATCTCTGTTTATCCCATAGAGGACTTACTCTTCACGTTGAGGCTGAGGAGTAATCTCTGTTCATCCCATAGAGGACTTACTCTTCACCTTGAGGCTGAGGTGTAATCTCTGTTTATCCCATAGAGGACTTACTCTTCACCTTGAGGCTGAGGTGTAATCTCTGTTTATCCCATAGAGGACTTACTCTTCACCTTGAGGCTGAGGTGTAATCTCTGTTTATCCCATAGAGGACTTACTCTTCACCTTGAGGCTGAGGAGTAATCTCTGTTTATCCCATAGAGGACTTACTCTTCACCTTGAGGCTGAGGTGTAATCTCTGTTTATCCCATAGAGGACTTACTCTTCACGTTGAGGCTGAGGTGTAATCTCTGTTTATCCCATAGAGGACTTACTCTTCACCTTGAGGCTGAGGTGTAATCTCTGTTTATCCCATAGAGGACTTACTCTTCACGTTGAGGCTGAGGTGTAATCTCTGTTTATCCCATAGAGGACTTACTCTTCACCTTGAGGCTGAGGTGTAATCTCTGTTTATCCCATAGAGGACTTACTCTTCACGTTGAGGCTGAGGTGTAATCTCTGTTTATCCCATAGAGGACTTACTCTTGACGTTGAGGCTGAGGTGTAATCTCTGTTCATATCATAGATTTACTCCTCACCTTGAGGCTGAGGTGTAATCTCGGTTCATCCCAAAGAAGACTTTCTCTTGACCCTGAGGCTGACGTGAAGTGTTGGAGGACATTTTGAGATCTTGTCAGCAGGTAGTGAGGCGATGGATTCAGCAGGGAGGACAACCAATCATTCCAATGAAAGAAAAAGGCTCCATCTCCACTAACCAATCAAGGCCAGGTTTCCAAGAGTCTTCAAAGTTTTACCATCATCTGGAACATGAACTCAGTTCCAGCGGGTTTCCAGACCCTGATTCCATAACCTCATAACCAGATGAGGCTATAAGCTGTACTAACGTTAATATAACCTGATTAATAACCACCGCTTTAGCTATTGTATAAAAAGGGGTGATTACCTTACATAGTGTAATTAACCTTTAAGTCTGGTGGACTTGACTATAATTTGGCTATTTTGTCACTATCCTACATTGATAATGTCATAAAGGGAACCAAGGGAACCGACTGGTCTATCCAAGGAATCCCCGTGGTACAGCAAATGATCCTGTTCTCGCCAGATCTCCAGTTTCTCTCTCTCGCTCGCTCTCTTGCACAAATGTATAATTTAAACCATATCCCAGCCCCAGCTCTTTCATTATAATGAAGTACAGCATCCTCTCTCAAGAGGCCTGAGAGAGAGAGAGAGAGAGAGAGAGAGAGAGAGAGAGAGAGAGAGAGAGAGAGAGAGAGAGAGAGAGAGAGAGCGCTGCAATGAGGGAGAATAAATCTTACTGAGGGGGAATATCGAAGGCGTAAACACGCCTAGTTAAAGTATGACTCAATTTATACTGCTAATGTAATACATTGATTCTCTGTGGGGAAAATAAAGGACAACATATATTCTGAGCTCCACATCATTAAGATTTAATGATGTAGCCCCAGTTAGTGCGATAATAACTACTAAGAGAACTTAAGTGGGGGTTTCTGTGATGAATGCAATTAGAAACAGCCACTTACATAAAATAGTCATATGTATGGGTTTCAGAATGAACTGGAGTCAGAGGTACCGTATACACTGCAGTGCTTTATAGTGAAGGATTAGAATACAACATCTCCAAGACTATACCTTTTAGAGTTGTCGCCAGAATACTAACAACCCTGCCTAGCTTAGCTTTCACTGCCAATCTTCTCGCACCAAACCAACGACTCTATTCAAGATGGATTTTTATTTAGTCATTTCCCTCCTTTAGACGTAGAATTACTTATGAGAATTAACAGACATTCCATGGTGATAATGCACATTCTGAATCCTTGTGAACCGTTTCATTTTATTGGTCATTTGGAGGCATGGCTCCATACATTACCCATAATGCTCTATGCCAGTCATTAGCAGGACATAATGTGCTAACTGGAACCACTACTGAATACAGAAGGGCTCTGAGCCATATGCTATGCTGCATTAGGCTGGTTGGATACCAGACTCCTTAAAAGCCATTTGTTGGGCATGGCTGTTCATAATGAAAATTCTGTTCGTAGCAATGGAAGTATTGTTTATGGTTGAGCTCAATCTCATTTGTAAAATAGACCTTGGTCTCAGCATCACTCCCTATCAAAATAAAGGTTAAATGAAATAACATTTGTTTCAGAGGTGAACTTGGACAGAACAAATTCTAAGGGACAGATTGAAATTTACTGCGTGGGGGGGGGGGGGGGGTGTCACTATAAAGAAATGCAACCCTCCCCAAAGTTAAAAATATCTTCACATGACCCTCCCCTTGTACTGTCAAATAAATTGAACACCCTCCCTCCTCATAGAATTGTCGCACCCTGACCATAGTTTACTTTGTATGTTTCTATGTTTTGGTTCGTCAGGGTGTGATCTGAGTGGGCATTCTATGTTGGATGTCTTGTTTGTCTATTTCTATGTCTGGCCTGATATGGTTCTCAATCAGAGGCAGATGTTAGTTATTGTCTCTGATTGTGAACCATATTTAGGTAGCCTGGGTTTCACTGTGTGTTTGTGGGTGATTGTTCCTGTCTGTGTTTTGCACCAGATAGGACTGTTTTAGGTTTTCGCACGTTTGTTGTTTTTATTATTTATATATATATATATATATATATATGTATATATATTCTTTATTAAAGTAAAATGAATAACAACCATGCTGCATTTTAGTCCGCCTCTCCTTCTACAGACGAATTCCGTGACAAGAATGAACTCGAAATAATGTTTACGACTAAAAAAATAACAATAACTGTCACGACCCTGTGTTTATAAGCGCGGATATCGACTTTGACTCTTCAGCGTGCTTTTGTGGCACCGTTGATGCTTCGCAGTGCTACGGGCCAGAAGGTTGAGGGTTCGCTGACCACCACAGAGGAGCTCTCCCTACCTCTTTCATTACACTACGGTCAGAGCCGGCTGCAGACAATGATCAGCTAGGAGAACATTTCAACATTTTGATGCCATATTTATAATTCTATAAAATATATGCAATGAATTTTACACCAACAAGTTTCTGTGCCAATGCACTACACAACCAATAAGGGAAAGGGGGAAACCTAGTCAATTGTCCAACTGAATGTATACAACTGAAATGTGTCTTCCGCATTTAACCCAACCCCTCTGAATCAGACAGGGGCGGGGGGCTGCCTTAATCGACATCCACGTCTTCGGCGCCCGAGGAACAGTGGGTAGCAGAGCATACCGACTTCGGGCGCTTCAATATCATGGTTGGTGTTTTCAACACCAGAATAAATAGACTCTGATCATCTCAATGATAAACATTATAGCATACGGTATAAACATATACAGCCAGCTTTCAACTGATAATGTATACTTCATATTGGCGAAACATTACTGTCTCTGTAGTTATTTTACCACAGCAAACAAGCTCTTCCAGAGTGCCAGGGGTGCACTGAGTAGGCCTGGTATGTATGCACTCTTTAACATTGATAACGTTCAAGTCAAAGACCTTGTAGCTTCTAAAAAAGGTGGAGGGGTTGTAGCTTTTTAAAGACCTTCCCGGTGCTCGCTTGTTAGACCTGCATACCAAAAGATGAATATGACTCTGGCCTTGAAAAATAAAAATCAAAGGTATAAAACATCTCCAGAGGATTTAGGGCAGAGGAGTCTGATACCAACCCGTCCCACGTCTCCTCTTTATGATGTCATTTTCTTTTTATGTGAGGGGAGCGAGACAGGGTGGGGGTGAGAAGAGAGGTGCACAGTATTCAAGATATGGGATACATGTTTGAGAGGTTTGGGGGGTATAATCTCCTCCATACTGCATCGTTCGTAGCAGCAACACTGCAATAAATCTGATTCATTGATTTCCAGAAACCCACTGCCCATTGACACATAGAAAGGCTCTTTTTTAAAAGTGATAACTGCAACTTGGCTCTTAACGTTTATGGTTGCATGTCGTTACTACCTTGGTGTCAGCTGTGTGGGCCCCCGACGGGGCCCCGGCCCTCATCTCTCTGTAATACCTCTTAGCGTCATGTAACACTCCTACGTGTGAGTGAATGCACTAATGTGTCTGTGATCCCGCTGGGTAAGTTTACGTTGGTTGTTAATCATCCTCAGGACCAGCTGGTGATGCATTGGGGGCCGATGGGGGGGTCAGGTGGGGGCAAGGGCTGGGGCCCGGGAAGGTGGGGACTGTCACACACAAACACACACACACAGGGGGTGGGCAGGTGGGCCTGTCAGGATGGCCGTCCCAGTCATGCAGCCTGTAACCGGAGCCTCCCCAGGATGAGGATGCCCCTAGTGTTCCACATCAACTGGTGCTTACCAAGTGCAATTTTCACTGATACTTTAGGTAAGGGATCAGTGTGTTTAACCGACACTGGAATGGGAGACTGTAAAATAGAACCCCATAAGCAAAAGCATAAAATCAGGAAAAGAAGACGTTAAGCTGTGTTTTCTTCTCTGCTTACAGTACATGGTGCTTGGATCTGAGTACACATGCAAGCTGATGTAAGATCATCTGTTCGTTGATATTCTTGTTCTTGGACTGATATTTCATCCATGGCACTTTTATGGTAGCTATAACTAACACCCGTACTAAGAATTCTGCTATCGTCAAATTCTTCATACAACAGGCTGGAGCAGGTGTTATCAAGGGATGCAAATGAAATGCATTTACAAACAATGAGGGTCAGTTGTTTTGGATTGCCATTTTATTTTACGAGCATGATTCATTGTTGAGAGCTACCCTGTCACTCAATCTACCTCCCAGTGGCTCCACCAACAAAACCAAACCTCACCCTTACCTCCCACATTCCTGAGCCAAGGCCTTTGCCTTAGGCCTGACACCCACTGACCCCTAACCTCTCACCCCCTCCGTGATGGACAGATCTGGAAGATGAAAATACATGATTCACTTTTTCCATTGTAAACACTGGAGGAGAGGATTCCAGCAAACCGATGGCTGGGTTATGTCTAATTTCAGGACGATAACATCCCAAAAACATTCCAGAATGTTCCATTAGATTGTGGGAACACTCCAGTTGTGCTGTTTGTATAAATGATTAACCTGATGTTGCAAGCATTCCTAGAAAAATGTAGTCTGTTTTTTATTGGTTCCCAGAATGTTTCATTATGGTTGTGGGAACAGTCTGGTGACAACACTCTGGGGACATCCCAAAAGATATGTTCCCAAAACACAAAAACTGTCCAGTTGTGTGGATGATTATACAATTCTTATTTTAGGGTGCAAAAAACATTCACCTGATGTTACAAGAATGTTCCTAGAACACATTTAGTCTGTTCTTTAAAGGTTCACAGAATGTTTCATGAGGTTGTGGGAAGATTGTGGGGATATTACAAGAGACAGGTTCCTAAAACACTAAAACCTAAAACACTAAAACACTAAAAACATTCCTTTGATGTTGCAAGAATGATGAAAGAACAGCCAGTTCTTTAATGGTTCCCAGGACATACATTTTAGGATGTGGGAAAAGCATGGATACATTACATTACAATTCCTCTGACAAATCAACTGTAAATTTCAGTGTTCCTCAAGGTTCCGTTTTAGGACCACTATTGTTTTCATTATATATTTTACCTCTTGGGGATGTCATTCGAAAACATAACGTTAACTTTCACTGCTATGCGGATGACACACAGCTGTACATTTCAATGAAACATGGTGAAGCCCCAAAATTGCCCTCGCTAGAAGCCTGTGTTTCAGACATAAGGAAGTGGTTGGCTGCAAACGTTCTACTTTTAAACTCGGACAAAACAGAGATGCTTGTTCTAGGTCCCAAGAAACAAAGAGATCTTCTGTTGAATCTGACAATTAATCTTAATGGTTGTACAGTCGTCTCAAATAAAACTGTGAAGGACCTCGGCGTTACTCTTGACCCTAATCTCTCTTTTGACGAACATATCAAGACTGTTTCAAGTACAGCTTTTTTCCATCTACGTAACATTGCAAAAATCAGAAACTTTCTGTCCAAAAATGATGCAAAAAAATGAATCCATGCTTTTGTTACTTCTAGGTTAGACTACGGCAATGCTCTACTTTCCAGCTACCCGGATAAAGCACTAAATAAACTTCAGCGCAAAATGCGGCTGCTAGAATCCTGACTAGAACCAAAACATTTGATCATATTACTCCAGTGCTAGCCTCCCTACACTGGCTTCCTGTCAAGGCAAGGGCTGATTTCAAGGTTTTACTGCAAACCTACAAAGCATTACATGGGCTTGCTCCTACCCATCTCTCTGATTTGGTCCTGCCGTACAGACCTACACGTACGCTACGGTCACAAGATGCAGGCCTCCTAATTGTCCCTAGAATTTCTAAGCAAACAGCTGGAGGCAGGGCTTTCTCCTATAGAGCTCCATTTTTATGGAATGGTCTGCCTACCCATGTGAGATGCAAACTCGGTCTCAGCCTTTAAGTCTTTACTGAAGACTCATCTCTTCAGTGGGTCATATGATTGAGTGTAGTCTGGCCCAGGAGTGTGAAGGTGAATGGAAAGGCTCTGGAGCAAGGAACCACCCTTGCTGTCTCTGCCTGGCCGGTTCCCCTCTTTCCACTGGGATTCTCTGCCTCTAACCCTATTACAGGGGCTGAGTCACTGGCCTACTGGTGCTCTTTCATGCCGTCCCTAGGAGGGGTGTGTCACTTGAGTGGGTTGAGTCACTGATGTGATCTTCCTGTCTGGGTTGACGCCCCCCCTTGGGTTGTGCCGTGGCAGAGTCCTTTGTGGGCTCTACTCGGCCTTATCTCAGGATGGTAAGTTGGTGGTTGAAGATATCCCTCTAGTGGTGTGGGGGCTGTGCTATGGCAAAGTGGGTGGGGTTATATCCTTCCTGTTTGGCCCTGTCCGGGGGTATCATCAGTGTCTCCTGACCCCTCCTGTCTCAGCCTCCAGTATTTATGCTGCAGTAATTTATGTGTCGGGGGGCTAGGGTCAGTTTGTTTTATCTGGAGTACTTCTCCTGTCTTATCCGGTGTCCTGTGTAAATTTAAGTATGCTCTCTCTAATTCTCTCTTTCTTTCTCTCTCTCGGAGGATCTGAGCCCTAGGACCATGCCTCAGGACTACCTGGCATGATGACTCCTTGCTGTCCCCAGTCCACCTGGCCGTGCTGCTGCTCCAGTTTCAACTGTTCTGCCTGTGATTATTATTATCTGACCATGCTGGTCATTTATGAACATTTGAACATCTTGGCCATGTTCTGTTATAATCTCCAACCGGCACAGCCAGAAGAGGACTGGCCACCCCTCATAGCCTAGTTCCTCTCTAGGTTTCTTCCTAGGTTTTGGCCTTTCTAGGGAGTTTTTCCTAGCCACCATGCTTCAACACCTGCATTGCTTGCTGTTTGGGGTTTTAGGCTGGGTTTCTGTACAGCACTTTGAGATATCAGCTGATGTACGAAGGGCAATATAAATACATTTGATTTGAATTTGATTTGATTACAAGAGATAGGTTCCCAAAACGCAAACAAATGCTCAGTTTTATGATATTCAAATAAAATAAAATGTAATTGGTCACATATACATGGTTAGCAGATGTTATTGCAAGTGTAGCGAAATGCTTGCGCTTCTTGTTCTGACAGTACAGCAACATCTAACAAGAAATACCTAAAGGAATAAGGAACGGAATGGAATACGAATAGGCTAAGATGCAATCGATATTATAGAATACAATATATACATATGAGATGAGTAATGCAAGATATGTAAACATTATTAAAGTGGCACTATTAAAATGACTAGTGTTCCATTTATTAAAGTGGCCAATGATGTCAAGTCTGTCCCCAGAGTTCGTTCTGTTAGGTGACCTAAACTGGGATAACCTTAACACTCCGGCAGTCCTACAATCTAAGCTAGTTGCCCTCAATCTCACACAAATTATCCCACCAGGTACAACCCTAAATCAGTAAACATGGGTACCCTCATAGATATTATCCTGACCAACTTGCCCTCCATACACACCTCTGCAGTTTTCAATCAGGATCTCAGCGATCACTGCCTCATTGCCTACATCCGCTATGGGTCCGCGGTCAAACGACCACCCCTCATCACTGTCTAATGCTCCCTAAAACACTTATGCGAGCAGGCCTTTCTAATCAACCTGGCCTGGGTATCCTGGAAAGATATTGACCTTCTTCCCATCAGTCGAGGATGCCTAGTCGTTCTTTAAAAGTAATTTCCTCACCATTTTAAATAAACATGCCCCTTTCAAAAATATGTAGAACTAAGAACAGATATAGCCCTTGGTTCACTCCAGACCTGACTGTCCTTGACCAGCACAAAAACATCCTGTGGCGGACTGCAGTAGCATCGAATAGTCCCTGCTATATGCAACTGTTCAGGGAAGTCAGGAACCAATAGACACAGTCAGTCAGGAAAGCAAAGGCTAGCATTTTCAAACAGAAATTTGCATCCTGTAGCTCTAACTCTTTTGGGACACTATAAAGTCCATGGAGACAAGAGCACCTCCTCCCAGCTGCCCACTGCACTGAGGCTAGGTAACAACAACATTTCACGAAGCACTTCTCTCCGGCACCCCCCGCAGCTACTTGCCTGAGCCTCTCCAGCTTATCCTTCACCCAAATCCATATAGAAGATGTTCTGAAAGAGCTGCAAAACCTGGGCCCGTACAAATCAGCTGGGCTAGACAATCTGGACCCTCTCTTTCTAAAAGTTCAATCTCTCTTTCGTATCATCCGAGATCCCTAAAGATTGGAAGGATTGACAATCTAGACCCAACTGTTATAGACATATATCCATCCTGTCCTGCCTTTCTAAAGTCTTCGAAAGCCAAGTTAATAAGCAGATCACTGACCATTTCGAATCCCACCGTACCTTCTCTGCTGTGCAATCTGGTTTCCAAGCTAGTCACGGGTGCACCTTAGCCACGCTCAAGGTCCTAAATGATATCATAACCGCCATCGATAAAAGACAGTACTGTACAGCCGTCTTCATCGACCTGGCCAAGGCTTTCGACTCTGTCAATCACCTCATTCTTATCGGCAGACTCAATAGTCTTGATTTCTCAAATGACTGCCTCGCCTGGTTCATCAACTTCTTCGCAGAGTTCAGTATGTCAAATCGGAGGGCCTGTTGTCCGGACCTCTGGCAGTTTCTATGGGGGTACCACAAGGTTCAATTCTTTGGCCGATTCTTTTCTCTGTATATATCAACGATGACGCTCTTGCTGCGGGTGATTCCCTGATCCACCTCTACGCCAACGACGCAATTCTGTATACATCTGGCCCTTCTTTGGACACTGTGTTAACTAACCTCCAGACGAGCTTCAATGCCATACAACACTCCTTCCGTGGCCTCCAACTGCTCTTAAACGCTAGTAAAACCAAATGCATGCTCTTCAACCGTTCGCTGCTCGCACCCGCCCGCCCGACTAGCATCACTACTCTGGACGGTTCTGACCTAGAATATGTGGACATCTACAAATACCTAGGTGTCTGGCTAGACTGTAAACTCTCCTTCCAGACTCATATTGAACATCTCCAGTCCATAATCAAATCTAGAATCGGCATTCTATTTCGCAACAAAGCCTCCACTCACGCCGCCAAATTTACCTGAGTAAAACGGACTATCCTACCAATCCTCGACTTCGGTGATGTCATCTACAAAATAGCTTCCAATACTCGACTCAGCAAACTGGATGCAGTCTATCACAGTGCCATCCATTTGTTACCAAAGCCCCTTATACCAACCACCAATGCTCTAGTCAGCTGGCCCTCACTACATATTTGTCGCCAGACACACTGGCTCCAGGTCATCTATAAGTCTATGCTAGGTAAAGCTTCGCCTTATCTCAGCTCACTGGTCACAGTTCTCTGCTGCCAGTGACTGGAATGAATTGCAAAAATCGCTGAAGCTGGAGACATATGTCCCTCACTCACTTTAAACATTAGCTATCTGAGCAGCTAACCGATCACTGCAGCTGTACATAGCCCATCTGTAAATAACCCACCCAATCTACCTACCTCATCCCATTATTGTTTTTATTTACTTTTCTGCTATTTTGCACATCAGTATTTCTACTTGCACATCATCATCTGCTCATCTATCACTCCAGTGTTCATTTGCTGAATTGTAATTACTTCGCTACTATGGCCTATTTATTGCCTTACCTCCTCATGCCATTTGCACACGCTGTACATAGACTTTCTTTTTTTCTATTGTGTTATTGACTGTACGCTTTTTTATTCCATGTGTAACTCTGTGTTGTTGTCTGTGTCACATTGCTTTGTTTTATCTTGGCCAGGTCACAGTTGTAAATGAGAACTTGATCTCAACTAGCTTACCTGGTTAACTAAACCTCTTAGGGATAGGCAGGACACAAATGTCTCAAATGGCCAATTGCCAGGGGAAATGCAAAGCGCCAGATTCAAATAAAATGCTATAAAATTCAAACTTTCATTAAATCACATATGTAAGATACTCAATTAAAGCTATACTCGTGGTGAATCCAGCCAACATGTCAGATTTTTAAAATGCTTTTCGGCGAAAGCATAAGAAGCTATTATCTGATAGCCTGCACCATCTGCACCAGCAGTAAACAAAGGGGTTAGCATATTTCAACCCTGCAGGCGTTACACATAACGCTGAAATAAAATATAAAACATGCATTACCTTTGACAAGCTTCTTTTGATGGCACTCCAATATGTCCCATAAACATCACAATTGATCCTTTTGTTTGATTAATTCCATCCATATATATCCAAAATGTCCATTTATAAAGCGCGTTTGATCCAGAAAAAAACAGCTTACAAAAACGCAACGTCATTACAAAATATTTTAAAGGTTGCCTATGAACTTTGCCAACATATTTCAAACTACTTTTGTAATATAACATTAGTTATTTTTAAACGTTAATAATCGATCAAATTGTAGACGGGGAAATCTGTATTCAATACAGGAAAGAAAACAAACGTCTTTTCACGTCTTGCGCAACTCACAAAAGTGTCCCCAGTTCCGAGTTGGCCAACTTCTTCATTGCACAAAGGAATAACCTCAACCAAATTCCAAAGACTGGTGACATCTGGTGGAAGCGGTAGGAATTGAAAATAGGTTCCTATGAAATATCCCATGGCAAAGACAATTCAGGGAACAGAGAGGGGGTAAAAATTCTGAACAGTTAGTCCTCTGGGATTTGCCTGCTACATAAGTTCTGTTATACTCACAGACATGATTCAAACAGTTTTAGAAACTTGAGAGCGTTTTCTATCCAAATCTATGAATAATATGCATATCTTATATTCTTGGCATGAGTAGCAGGAAGTTGAAATTGGGCACACTATTTATCCAAAAGTGAAGATTCTGCCCCTAGCTTCAAGCTTAATTAAATAAAGGTGAAATAAAAAAATGAAGGCAGCCACCTCTCTGTGCTAGTGATAGTTATTTAACAATCTGATGGCCTTGAGATGGCCTTTCAGTCTCTCAGTCCCTGCTTTGATGCATCGGTACTGACCTCACCTTCTGGATGATAGTGGGGTGAACAGGCAGTGGCTCCGGTGTTTGTTGTCCTTCATGATCTTTTTGGCCTTTCTGTGACATCGGGTTTTCTAGGTGTCCTGGAGGGCAGGTAGTTTGCCCCCGGTGATGTGTTGTGCAGACCGCATCACCCTCTGGAGAGCCCTGGGGTTGTGGACGGTGCAGTTGCCGTAGCAGACGGTGATGCAGCTCGACAGGATGCTCTCAATTGTGCATCTGTAAAAGTTTGAGGTTTTTAGGTGACAAGCCAAATTTCTTCAGCCGCCTGAGGTTGAAGAGGTGCTGTTGAGCCTTCTTCACCACACTGTCTGTGTGAGTAGACCACTTCAGTTTGTCAGTGGTGTGTACACCGAGAAACTTAAAACGTTCCACCTTCTCCACTGCTGTCCCGTTGATGTGGCTAGGGGGGTGCTTCCTCTGCTGTTTCCTGAAGTCCACGATCATCTCCTTTGTTTTGTTGACGTTGAGTGAGAGGTAATTTTCCTGACACCACACTCCGAGGGCCATCTCCTTCTCCCTTTAGGCTGTCTCATCGTTATTGGTAATCAAGCCTACCACTATTGGGTCGTCTGTAAACTTGATGATTGAGTTGGAGGCGTTCATGGCCACGCAGTCATGGGTGAACATGGAGTAAAGGGGTGGGCTGAGCATGCACCCTTGTGGGGCCCCAGTGTTGAGGATCAGCAAAGTGGAGATGTTGTTTCCTACCTTCATCACCAGGGGACGTCCGTCAGAAAGGCCAGGACCCAATTGCACAGGGCGGCGTTGAGACCCAGGGCCTCAAGCTTAACCTGTTGAAACTCCCCATCCCGGATCCGGGATCGTGACTAAAGCCTCAGGCTCATTAGCATAACGCAACGTTAACGATTTCTGAAAATCGCAAATAAAATGAAAATAATGCGCCTGCTCTCAAGCTTAGCCTTTTCTTAACAACACTGTCATCTCAGATTTTCAAAATATGCTTTTGAACCATAGCAATTGACTAATTTGTGTAAGAGTATGCTAAGCTAGCTTAGCATTTTGAGTAGCATTTAGCACGCAACATTTTCACAAAAACCAGATAACCAAATAAATAAAATCATTTACCTTTGAAGAGCTTCGGATGTTTTCAATGAGGAGACTCTCAGTTACATACCAAATGCGCAGTTTTTCCTGAAAGCGTCTGTGTGTAGGAGAAATCGTTCCGTTTTGTACATCACATTTGGCTACCGAAACGAACCGAAAATTCAGTCACCTACAACGTCAAACTTTTTCCGAATTAACTCCATAATATCGACCGAAACATGGCAAACGTTGTTTGGAATCAATCCTCAAGGTGTTTTTTCACATATCTCTTCATTGATATATCGTTCGTGGAAGCCTGCATTCTCCTCTGAATTCTGTGGAAAAATACTTGCAGCTGACTTTTGTGCACCAATTTCGGCGCAGGACACCGGGCGGACACCTGGTAAATGTGGTCTCTTATGGTCAATCTTCCAATGATATGCCTACAAATACGTCACAATGCTGCAGACACCTTGGGGAAACGACAGAAAGGGCAGACTTACTCCTCTCGCATTCACAGCCATATAAGGAGACAATGGAAAACACAGCCTCAAAAATCCTGCTCATTTCCTGGATGCCGTCTCATCTTGGTTTTGCCTGAAGCTCACGTTCTAGGGCACGCACAGAAAATATCTTTGCAGTTCTGGACACGTCAGAGTGTTTTCTTTCGAAAGCTGTCAATTATATGCATAGTCGAGCATCTTTTTGTGACAAAATATCTTGTTTATAACGGGAATGTTTTTCATCCAAAAATGAAATTGCACCCCTAGAGTTTCAACAGGTTAATGATGAGCTCGGAGGGTACTATAGTGTTGAATGCTGAGCTATAGTCAATTAACAGAATTCTTACATAGGTATTCCTCTTGTCCAGATGGGGTAGAGCAGTGTGCTGGCGATTGAATTGTCTGTATACGTATTGGGGTGGTAAGAAAATTGAAGTGGGTCGAGGTTCTAGGGTGACAGGTAAGGTGAATGTGATATGGTCCTTGACTCGTCTCTCAAAGCACTTCATGATGACAGAAGTGAGTGGTACGGGGCAATAGTCATTTAGTTCAGTTACCTTTGCATTCTTGGGTACAGGAACAATGGCCATCTGGAAGCATGTGGGAACAGTAGACTGGTATAGGGATTGATTGAATATGTTCGTAAACACACCAGCCAGCTCGTCTGCCCATACTCTGAGGACGCGGCGAGGGATGCCGTCTGGGCCAGCAGCCTTGCAAGGGTTAACACGTTTAAATGTCTTACTCACGTCGGCCACGGAGGAGGAGAGTCCACAGTCCTTGGTAGTGGGCCACATTGGTGGCACTGTATTATCCTCAAAGTGGGCAAAGAAAGTGTTTAGTTTGTCTGGAAGCAAACGTCGGTGTCTGTGACGTGGCTGTTTTTTTCTTTGTAGTCCATGATTGTCTGTAGACCCTGCCACATACGTCTCATGTCTGAGCCGTTGAATTGCGACTCCACTTTTTCTCTATACCGTCATTTTGCTTGTTTGATTGCCTTGCGGAGGGAACAACTACAATGTTTAACTTCGGCCATAATCCCAGTCACCTTTCCATGGTTAAATGCTTGGGATTCACGCTTTCAGTTTTGTGCGAATGCCGCCATCTATCCACGGTTTATGGTTTGGGTAGGTTTAAATAGTCACAGTGAGTACAACATCTCCTATATACTTCCTTATAAACTCATTCACCAAATCAGCGTACACATCGATATCATTCTCTGAGGCCACACGGAACATATCCTAGTTCGCGTGATCAAAACAATCTTTAGAGCCTGGATTCTGATTTGTCATTCCAGCGTTCATACAGTGTTTGAATTCGGATGCTCAGGACATTCCCTTATTGTTGCAAGAATATTTTTTTGAGTTATTCACGAAGGTTGCGCAGAACATTCCCACAATGTGGCTAATGTTCCACCATTTCCAAGTCAGTTTTTATGACGTTTATAGCATATTTGTTTATGTTTTACATACTATTCTATTGATGTTCATGCAATATACATTTTACTTTGTCTTGGGGGTCCTCACAACATTTTAAGAGCATTTAGACAAAGTTATATTTAAGATTGACCTAATATTACTACAACATTCTCAGCATGCAAATGTGTAGCTCCTTAAAGCATAAGAAAGCAGATTTGAATACATCCTCATTGTGTTTCTCCCCAGATTTAATGGTAATTCATATTTAAGGACAGTATTGTAGGTCCACTGCAAGGTGATAGACACACAGCCTTTTAAGTTAATTAACAGGACATTTGAACAGCATTTAATCATGCAAACACAACCATATTTTTTACACATCGTATGTTGACAAACTGCACATTACTTAATTCATAGGAAATTTGATCAGAACTTAAAGCTGCAATATGTAACTTTTTGGGCGACCCAACCAAATTCACATAGAAATGTGAGTTATAGATCTGTCATTCTCATTGAAAGCAAGTCTAAGAAGCAGTAGATCTGTTCTCTGTACGTTATTTCAATGCTTCCCATTCGTAAGTTTAATTTTTGCCTCTTTTACTTTAGGTTTTGTACATCAGTTTTAAACAGCTGAAAATACTATATTTTTGGTTATTTAAAAGATATTTCACAGCAGTTTAAATGGTTCCCACAGCCTAAATAAATATTATGTGAACCCTTAAAGTACAGACAAAAATATGTTCTGGGAACATCAGGTGAATGTTTTTTGTACCCTAAAAGAAACATTGTAGAATCATCCACACAACTGTAGTTTGTGTTTTGGGAACATATTTTTTGTGTTTTCTCCACGATGTTGTCACCAGACTGTTCTCACAACCTAATGAAACATTCTGGGAACCTTTAAAGAACAGGAATGTTTTTGGCACCCTAAAAGAAACAATATAGTATCATCCGCACAACTGGACCGTTTTTGTGTTTTGGGAACATATCTTTTGTGATGTCTCCACAATGATCTCACCAGACTGTTCCCAGAACCTAATGAAACATTCTGGGAACCTTTAAAGAACAGATTAAATGTGTTCTAGGAACATTCTTCTAGGAACACATCAGGCAAATTTATAACAAACATTCTATAATCATCAGCACGACTGGGCAGTTTTTGTGTCATGAGGGCATTTACCTCAACCTTACAAATGTTCTGGGAAATTTCACAGAAGCAATTTTGGTTTGCTGGGAGACATGTGAAAGCTGTTGGGCATAGATCCCTCCATCAATCCCATGAAGCTGCTCTGACAGTCAGGTATCTGCCTGCAGCACCCGGGAGCACACAAACGAACATACACTGACAGTCAGGCATCCGGTAGGGCCCCCAGGAGCTAAGTGTCCTGTGAACCAAGGAGGAATGCAGAGACCCTGGATTAGCAACCCTGAATGGTCTGACTCGGCTGAAGATGTTCCTGGGATGTGTGTGTGTGTGTGTGTGTATAGTCTGATTTTTTTTCCATACAGAGCCTGATGATGCAAGTTGTGGAGCATAGGGACAGATATAGCAGTGTGGGTTATATACTCATAGAAAAAAAAATGTTATCTAGAATTTAAAGGGGTTCTTTGGCTTTTCCCATAAGATAACTCTTTAAAGAACCCCTTTTGGTTCCAGGTAGAACCCTTTTGGGTTCCAGCCAGGTAGAACTCTGTTTGGTTTCATGTAGAACCCTCTATAGAAAGAGTTTCACATGGAACCCAAAAGAGTTCTACCAGGAACCAGAAAGGGTTCTACCTGGAAACACAAAGGGTACTCCAACGGGGACAGCAACAGAAATCTCTTTTCTTTACTCCCTTTTTCGATCTTGTCTCATCGCTGCAAATATCCAACGGGCTCGGAGGCAAAGGTTGAGTCATGTGTCCTACAAAACAACACCCGCCAGCTTAACACGGAAGCTAGCCACACCAATGTGTCGTAGGAAACACTGTTCAACTTCCGACAAGGTCAGCCTGCAGGTGCCCAGCCCACCACCAGGAGTCGCTATACCAAGTAAAGCCCCCCCAGCCAAACCCTTCCCTAACAACACTGAACCAACTGTGCACTGCCCTATGGGACTCCTGATCACGGCCGGTTGTGATACAGCCCAGGATCGAACCCAGGTCTGTAGTGATGCCTCTAGCGCTGCGATGCAGTGCCCTAGACCGCTGCACCACTTGGGGGGTTCTAGAAACCTTTTTTCTAAGAGACATTTTTCCAGATGACCAACTGTGGGATGGGTGTATAATCCTTCAGAGACTTGTGTGAAAGCATAGTCAGAATGAATGCAATTAGGAAGAGGTGTATTGTATCACCACTACTTCACTTCTCAAAGAAATATCTCCCTGCTTTCAAACTTACAGTGCCACATAAAGTGTAGACAAATAACTATAATGTTCACTCACACTGAATGAACTGATAACACCTCTTTCACACTCTGTGAGATTTCCAGAATTCATTAGACCCATACCGAACGTTTGATATAAAGTTAGCCATAAGGTCTGTGCGTTCTCACTCCAGCCGGCCTGTAACAGCCAATATGAGAGAGGGGAGAGAAGGGACAGACAGAGCGGAAGACCAGGGCTGGATCAGGTATTAACACCAATAGCTAGGGTATTTCCCAAATGGCACCCTATTCTCTATGTAGTACACTATCTTTTACACTGTATATGGGATAAGGTGTCATTTGGGACACAGTCTGTCTGATGAATAATTTTGTTCCTCCTGATCCTCACATCACAATGAATCTAGATCAGCTTAGACATAGCACTAGGAGGGCTGGGGAGAGAGAGAACATTTGAGATTCTGGCATTAGGAACGTAAAGTATTCTCCCTTTATCTTTGCGTTTCTCTCTCTCTCTAGCTCTCTCTATCAATTCAATTCAATTATCTATCTCTACCCCTCTCTCTCTCTCTCTCTCTCTCTAGCTCTCTCTATCAATTCAATTCAATTATCTATCTCTACCTCTCTCTCTCTCTCTCTATCAATTCAATTATCTATCTCTACCTCTCTCTTTCTCTAGCTCTCTCTATCAATTCAATTCAATTATCTATCTCTACCTCTCTCTCTCTCTAGCTCTCTATCAATTCAATTCAATTATCTATCTTTAGCTCTCTCTCTCTCTCTAGCTCTCTATCAATTCAATTCAATTATCTATCCCTAGCTCTCTCTCTCTCCCACTCTCTCACTTTCTCAATCTCTCTAGCTCTCTCTCCCCCTCTATCTAGCTCTCTCTCTCTAGCTCTCTATCAATTCAATTCAATTATCTATCTCTAGCTCTCTCTCTCTCTAGCTCTCTATCAATTCAATTCAATTATCTATCCCTAGCTCTCTCTCTCTCCCACTCTCTCACTTGCTCAATCTCTCTAGCTCTCTCTTTCTAGCTCCCTCTCCCACAAGTGCTCTCTTTCTAGCGCTCTCTCTCCCCCTCTCTCTCTCTAGCTCTCTCTAGCTCTCTCTCTTGCTCTCTGTCTCTCAACTTCAATTTACATTTAAGGGGGCTTTATTGGCATGGGAAACATATGTTTACATTGCCAAAGCAAGTGGAATAGATAATAAACAAAAGTGAAATTACACTCACAAAAGTTCCAAAATAATAAAGACATTTCAAATGTCATATTATGTCTTTATACAGTGTTGTAATGATGTGCAAATCGTTCAAGTACAAAAAGCCAAATAGGTTGTATTTACAATGGTGTTTGTTCTTCACTGGTTGCCCTTTTCTTCTGGAAACATGTCACAAATCTTGCTGCTGTGGTTGAGCACTGTGATATTGAGCACTGTAGTATTTCACCAAACAGATATGGGAGTTATCAAAATGCTATTTTATTTTTCAAAATCTTTGTGGGTCTGTGTAATCTGAGGAAAATATATCTCAAATATTGTCATACATTTGGCAGGAGGTCAGGAAGATCAGCTCAGTTTCCACCTCATTATGTGGGTAGTGTGCACACAGCCGGTCTCCTCTTGAGAGCCAGGTCTGCCTTCGACTGCCTTTCTCAATAGCAAGGCTATGCTCAGAGTCTGTACATAGTCAAAGATTTCCTTAATTTTGGGTCAGTCACAGTGGTCAGGTATTCTGCCACTGTGTACTCTGTGTTTAGGGCCAAATAGCATTCTAGTTTGGTCAGATGTTTTGTAAAAACTTTCCAATGTGTCAAGTAATACTTTTTTGTTTTCTCATGATTTAGTTGGGTCTAATTTTGTTGCTGTCCTGGGGGTCTGTGGGGTCTGTTTGTGTTTGTGAACAGAGCCCCAGGACCAGCTTGCCTAGGGGATTCTTCCCCAGGTTCATCTCTCTGTAGGTGATGTCTTTGTTAGGCAAGGTTTGGGAATCTATTCCTTTTGGGTGGTTTTAGAATTTAACGTCTCTTTTCAGGATTTTGAAAATTAGTGGGTATCGGCCTAATTCTGCTCTGCATACATTATTTGTTGTTTCACGTTGTACACTGAGGATATTTTTGCAGAATTCTGCATGCAGTCTCAATTTGGTGTTTGTCCCATTTTGGGAATTCTTGGTTGGTGTGCGGATCCCAGACCTCACAACCATAAAAGGCAATGGGTTCTATAACCGATTCAAGTATTTTTAGCCAGATCTGGTATTGTCAATTTTATGTTCCTTTTGATGGCATAGAAGGCCCAAGTTGTATTGTCTCTCAAATCGTTCACAGCTTTGTTGAAGTTAGCTGTGTCGCTAATATTTAGGCAGAGGTATGTATAGGTTTTTGTGTGCTCTAGGGCAACAGTGTCTAATTGGAATTTGTATTCGTGGTCCTGGCAACCAGACCTTTTTTGGAACACCATTATTTTTGTCTTACTGAGATTTACTATCAGGGCCCAGGTCTGACAGAATCTGTGCAGAAGATCTAGGTGCTGCTGTAGATCCTCCTTGGTTGGTGACAGAAGCACCAGATCATCAGCAAACAGTAGACATTGGACTTCAGATTCTAGAAGAGTGAGGCCGGGTGCTGCAGACTGTTCTAGTGCACTCGCCAATTCATTGATATACATTTGAAATTGAAAGTTTACATACACCTTAGCCAAATACATTTAAACTCAGTTTTTCACAATTCCTGACATTTAATCCTAGTAAAAAGTCCCTGTCTTAGGTCAGTTTGGAAATTGCTCCCAGGGATGAACAAGATTTGTGGAGGTCTACACATTTTTTTTCTGAGGACTTGGCTGATTTCCTTTGATTTTCCCATGATGTCAAGCAAAGAGGCACAAAGTTTGAAGGTAGGCCTTGAAATACATCCACAGGTACACCTCCAATTGACTCAAATTATGTCAATTGGCCTATCAGAAGCTTCTAAAGCCATGACATAATTTTCTGGAATTTTCCAAGCTGTTTAAGCACAGTCAATTTAGTGTATGTAAACTTCTGACCCACTGGAATTGTGATACAGTGAATTATAAGTGAAATAATCTGTCTATAAACAATTGTTGAAAATGACATGTGTCATGCACAAAGTAGATGTCCTAACCAACTTGGCAAAACTATAGTTTGCTAGAAATTTGTGAAGTTGTTGAAAAACAAGTTTTAATGACTTCAACCTAAGTGTATGTAAACTTCCGACTTCAACTGTATATTTTCTCTGAACATTACTAAAGTTTTCTTGTTTTTTATATAATATCTTATTCACGTTCTGAGAGCGGAATGTATGTTTTAAATAAACATTTTAGAACATTCGCTGAACTTTACAAAAGTTTTCTTGTGTTTTTTACGTTTATTTTCGTTAACATTTTCAGACCAATTTGAGAACATGATTTAAATAGAACCATGAGGAAACCTTTAGGAAACGTTATGCTGAATTACTGAAATTCCCACAGAAGAACGTTGTTTCTTAACATTCTCTGAGCCATTTAAGAACATTCCCAATGTCAAACCAGCTGGAGAAAGTTCCTAGAACATCACCAAAATTTAAATGAAATGTAATCTCTTATCCTTTTAGAAAATATTCTGTTGAAGTGAATAAATTACCAAGATTTTTTGTATCAAGTTCTTTAAATATGCTGACAATGTTCCAAAGCAATGGAAACATCCTGCACCATTCTCAGAAAGTTGTGGGAAGGTTGTATGCAAAATAATCATAGGACAACCACACTCTCACCAAGCTCTAAGAAACATATGGTTCTCAGAACGTTATGTGCTAGCTGGGAAGGGTCTTTAGTGCTGCATTCCTCAGTGTAGGATTTATGAAAACGCCAGTGACAACATGTCGTGCTCGGCCTTTAAGACCCACAGAACTGGCGCTGCGCTGAGGCCGCGCAGGCATTAATAGTTGGCATGGGAGAACGTAAATGATTGCTCTTTTACCGAAAATGTAATTTAATCCCTCCACAATTGTCAAGCTTGTCCTCTCAAGCAGCTCTGGGTAGTGGAATGGCTATAAATCAATTAATTTGTTCTTTCTACCCCCACAAAACATTCCACCTATTGAATGTGTAGGCCCTAGCCCTTCAATCTCAATGGTCAAAAAATCTGATCCATACTATCAACTTTTTTTACAACTCTTCTCATTATCAAAGTCTGGTGTCCTCAATGTGTGTCTGTGAACTTGACAATGTTGTTTTCACGTGTTAAACATAGACGTTGTTTCTCCCCGGGGGCCGAGAGGCGTTGGTTAGCTGTCAGATCCTGTTGTCCCGTCTGTCACAACACGTCAGAGAGATGGAGAGAGAGAGAGAGAGAGAGAGAGAGAGAGAGAAGAGAGCGATCCATGGCCTATTTTGATCAGAGATGACCTGAGGGCTATGCCAGGATGAAAACGAGGTGTGAGGGGCAGACAGACAGACATTGTGTGAATATGAGACTGAAGTATGCTTAGGGTTCAAGGCACAATTCACACCTCAGGACTGTGGTGATTACATCGACAAGCTGACCTGAAGCACAGTGCATCGGGCATCAACTGATCTACAGTAACTCCCTCATGCACAGATTCATACAGATCCTAACCCCATGTCCGAAATTACAGTTTGTTTAGAGATTGATCTATTTCCTGTGTAGTTATCACTTGCTGAATCACTTCCTTTTCTTGTCAGACATATTTCCCTTAGCGATTTGTCTATATAACACATTCAGTGAGTGAAGAGCAGTAATGCCTGTATATATTATTATTATTATATATTAATGAAAACATCAGCCGTATCTAGCTGCATAATAAGAACCAGCCAGGCTAATCTAGTCTAGTGTGGTCTAGTCTGGTCTGATCTAGTCTAGTCTGGTCTGGTCTAGTCTAATGTGGTCTAGTCTGGTCTGATCTAGTCTAGTCTGGTCTGGTCTAGTCTAATGTGGTCTAGTCTAGAATAGTCTGGTCTAGTCTAGTCTAGTCTGGTCTAGTCTGGTCTGATCTAGTCTGGTCTGGTCTAGTCTAGTCAAGTCTGGTCTAGTCTAATGTGGTCTAGTCTAGTCTGGTCTAGTGTGGTCTAGTCTGATCTGGTCTAGTCTAGTCTAGTCAAGTCTGGTCTAGTCTAGTCTAGACTAGTCTAGTGTGGTCTGGTCTAGTCTAGTGTGGTCTAGTCTGGTCTGTTCGTCTGATCTAGTCTAGTCTAATCTAGCCTAGTCTGATCTAGTCTAGTCTGGTCTGGTCTAGTGTGGCCTAGTCTGGCCTAGTGTGGTATAGTCTGGTCTAGTGTAGCATAGTCTGTACTAGTCTGGTCTAGTGTGGTCTAGTCTGGTCTAGTGTGGCATAGTCTGGTCTGTGGTATGTTTCAGCCTGCTAACACAGATGGCACCCTGGGAGATTGTTTACCCAAATATGATTTTAGTGATGAATTAACCCAAACACATTGTTGTCCTCTAATCCCTGGTTATAGTGCTGCAGGCCTTGCCAGCCAAGCAATCATATAGCATGGCCCTGGATTCCCCAGCTGGCCTGTGAACATCTGCTGGGCCATTTAAACAGATAATAGATCAGACTGAAGAGAGAGAGAGAGAGAGAGAGAGGGAGAGGAAATAGAGAGGAGAGAGAGAGAGGAGAGAAAGGTGCAGGTGTTGCTAAACAGAGCCAGAACTCAACAAACCCAGAGCTAGATCTAACTGTCCAAGTCCACCATGCAGCACAGACACCCACACAGAGCACAGCCCACGAGTCAGGGCCCCTCTCAGATAATAAAGCAAGGATTAAGTTTGCTTAAGGTACTGGTGGGGGTACTTGGCTCAGCAGAGACCCACACCAGCCCTGTTCAGGGAGAGATTTAATTGGATGCAGATGGGAGAAGGTAAATCAAAGAATTTGGCAAATATCTAGGCGGAATACTTAATGGGAACGGTACAGAGAAGGAAATTAAAAATTATTTGAAGCAGATGGACTGTTCTTTGAGTTTCTCAGGGCAATGTATTAGCGTCCGTGAAAAAGAAATGTGTCTGTTTATTTTGCGATGTCAGGAAATGTAGGGTCTGCTGTTAGTTTAGGACCGCAAAGCCATTAGTCATAATTTAAACCTTATTTGTTATCGATTCGTGATTTAGCGTGATTTATTGGTTCCTGTCAGCTTTGATTCCCCAGTCCACACATTCTATTTCAGCACCATGGCATCGAGTTTATGAAAAATTCAAACAACAAAGTTTGAGGAGAGAAAGGTACATACAGTTTAATTTGCATCGTTACGTAACAGCTTGGGCTCGATTCATGTTGCATTTCAACTGTAATTAATTTGTTCCTGTTCTTTCCTGTTTTTGCCAATTACAGTAAAACAAAATGTTGTTGAATACAGTTGATATTATTCAAGAAACACCTTCCTTTTTATGGGACAATAAAACAATTCTCTGACTTGAAATACTGTTACAAATGTAGTCAAGTAGGTTGAGTATATGAACTGAGGAATACAAACTGTTGTGAATTAGTGGTGAAACCCCCAAGAGGTATTGTTATAATGTATTTTGGAAGTCGTTTTTTTCTCTGCGTTAAAACCACAGTTATGATCATTAAAAGTTACTGGCTCTGAGGTGCTGTGGGCATAATCAAATTAGGTTTGTATATTAATCTAACAGTAACATATGGATCAGATCACAAAGAAAGATCTTATGATTATAAACTTCATCACATTGGTCACCTACCTAAACTAATTATAGCAAAGGTTATCACACATGATTTTTGATGACGAATACAACACAATCTCAACTAATGTAGCCTGGTGCTGCATGGGGTTCATCTCAATAGTTTTACATGGCTTCCTCTCCTTATCTACTCTCCTCATCTCCTTTCGTTGATCTGCACTGATCTGAAAACACAGGGGAAATAAAATCAGTATGGTAGATACCTACTATACTCAGAAGAATTGGCTATGTGAAAGCTATACTACATTCTAAAGGGCCTTTGACAGTTTGCTTTCACCCATCCAGTTCTGTCAGATCAGTGAAGACCTAACCGTTGAGATACAGTTCCAATGGACACACAGCAGCTGGTATATGGTCCTGTGGAATGTTAGTCAGTTAAATGGAGAATGACCAGGTAAATG